>NC_057797.1:177352199-177357653 GCF_018294505.1 Triticum aestivum | reverse complement strand
CCCAGCCATCCCTGCCCAACCACGCACCACCGGGAGCCCCGCCCCTCTCCTCACCTTCTTTTGTGGATATCCGACATGGGATCCAGCGGGCTACCCTGGCCTCTTCCTCTCCGACATCCGCTGACATCCGCGGGCCAGTACCACACCAGCGAGAAGCTCAGCCAGATCCTCCTCTGGCTCCGTCGCCGTGCCTCCGTCGTCAGATCGGGAGCTCAGCCACCCCGCGCCATCAACACTATACTGCCTCCTCCCGCGCGTGCAGTGCACATCCTGCCACGCAGCAGTCAACGACGGTGGTGCTGGTCCCCCATCCCCTAGTCCCGATGCCGGCGACCCTGTCTTCGGCGGGGACGAAGCCCGTACAGTTCAAAAAAACATTTTTGCTAATTTTTGGGGGATTTTGGATGTGCAGGAAACTGCTGCAGTGCAGAGTGTGTTTTTGGTGCACCCTGACGACGACCCATCCTCCCCGACCTCTCCCATGTCTCTTCGATGGTGAGGTCAAGATGCTCTCCCGGCGTGGTGGCCGCCACGGCTTCCCCTCCTTCTGATCCGGCTGCCAAGGCCTCCGCCATCTATTCCGCTACTTCTCGCAGCTGTGGCTGACGAGGAGGACGGTGCCTGTGGTGGAATGCTCCTCCTTATCCCCCCAATGGCCTGTAACGAGCTCCCTCCTCCAACTGTTGCAGTTCCTTTGATTTTTTGTTGAAGCTCACTGAATTTTGTTTTGTAGTGCACTGTTGAAATGAAAAAAATTGTACGTACAAGTTTCCTGGCGCGGCGTCGGGCAGTTTGGTAGGGAGCGGCGTGCAGTTTGCTTGCATGGACGGGAGCTTCCTGATCCTGCTCCGACCCATCTTCTTCCCCCTAGTGCACTGCAGTTGTTCATCATTTTCATCTCGTGGTGTGCCGTTTGCAAAGATCGTGGCCGTGCAGCTCGTCTTCAGTGTTTTGCGGTTCTGTGCATGGGGCGGCGCGGTTCTTTTTTTGGCATGCAAAATTGCAAAAATTGTAGTGTGGTTGGGCGCCCTGCCGAGGTGCAGTTTGTCCACGGGTGCTTGTTTTGGTGTTTCAAGGAAAAAGTATGGATGATTCGTTTGCTGTTCTGTTAAAACACGCCGAAACTTTGTTGGCGTAGCTTCAAAAAAGAGAGCATCAAAAGTATAACGAACTCCCTGTGTCTCGTTGGCATAGCTTAAAAAACGTGCAAAGAATTTTTTTTGTCCAGTGATGATGCAGTTTGTTGTGTATGTTGGAGTAGTTCGCTTCTTTCACAAGTTAACTCTTTTTTGTTTTTGTTTAAGTTTGGTCCAGTGCAGTTCAATTGGTATGTTAGAGAGGTTCATTTTCATGAAAAAAGGGTTATTGCAGCCGATTGATGCAGCCCACTACACCCATGTTTGTCATTTGTTGGAAAAATAATTTGTTGTGCACTCGATAACGAAGGACAGGAGAGCATCACTTTCCCTTTGAAAAGAAGTTTATTTTGTTGTTTGAGAAAATGCAGAGAGGAAATGAGAGTAAAGAGATGTGGATGAATTCTTGTGTGTAATGTGTAGCGTGCAAACAAACAATGCAGTCCACTCGCCTCGTCCCCGCTTCATTTTTAAACCAAAAATAGATATATGGAGTGCACTACGGGAAAATCAAAAGTTTGTAGAGAAAAAGAAAAAGAAAAATGCAGTGCACTCCGGTGTTTAAAATGTCCGCTCCGAAGGACTTTGCAGTACACTCTTGAATTTTTTACGTTCGACAAAAGAAATCATGAAGTGCACTTGCTCGTCCGATGCAGTGTGGTTTTTCGTCTGAAGCAGTGCCCTCCACCTCGTTTGGGAAAGTTTACGTCCCACAAAAAGTAATCATGCAGTGCACTTGTCTGTCCTATGAAGTGTGGTTTTTAGTCTGAAGCAGTGCACTCCACCTCGTTTGGAAAAATTTACGTCCCACAAAAAAGAAATCATGCAGTGCACTTGTCTGTTCAATGAAGTGTGTTTTTTAGTCTAAATAAGTGCGGTTTCCTGTCTGATGCAGTACGACCCGTTTATGGTAGTCCTGAGGTTCACTTTTCATAGTATTGCGGTTCACCAAACACTTGACATGAAGTGTACTCCACCTCGTTTAGGAAGATTTACTTCCCACAAAAAAGAAATCATGCAGTGCACTTGTTTGTCCGATGAAGTATAGTTTTTAGTCTAAAAGAAGTGTGGTTTTCTATCTGATGCAGTACATACAATGATTTTGATGTCACGAAAAAATAGTGTTCACATTTTGTTAAAATCAAAATTGCTTCTAAACCGTAAGGAATCGGAGAGAGTGTTCTATATGAAAAAGTTGCGCCTCATCGATATCTTTCCAACGACGTATAATTTGAATCATTTCAACTAGCGGTTTGTATAAAATTCGCGAAAAACAACCGCTGCCTCTCGTCGTCAGCCGCACGATTTTTAAAATTAACTAAAAACCGTAAGGAATATCAAAAACATTTAAACATATGAAAGTTGTGCCTCGTCTGTAGCTTTCCAACGGCGTATCATACGCCTCATTTCGACAAACGGTTAGAAAACTGGAGCGAAAACAGTACCTAAAACTTTAAAAAAATTGAAGAACAGAATTCCGCGATTTAGTAATTTCGAAACTGCTCTTAAACCGTAACGAATTAGAGAAAATAATATATATGAAAAAGATGCGCCTCGGCGATATCTTTCCAACGGTGTATCATTTGCTTCGTTCCGATGAGCGGTTTAAAAGAAATCGCGAAAAAACGCTCGCTGTCACTCGTCATGGGCCGCACCATTTTTAAAACTGCTCTTAAACCATGTGGAATCTCGAAAAGTGTTCAACATGTCCAAGTTGTGCCTAATCCATAGCTTTTCAGCGGTATATTACACGCCTCATTTCGATAAATGGTTAAAAAACTAGAGCGAGAACAGTACCGAGAAAATAGAGCGTGCAGTTTTTTCCGACGAGAAGTTCACTCGTATGAGTACTGCAGCACACTTGGTTCAAAGAATGATGTGCACTTGCGTTGAGCGTGCAGTGCAGAAGTGTTGTCAGAATACTATTCTGATCACAACATGAACTTCCTGAGTTACACGCGTGAACTTCTCTCTGTAGGAACCCGACCTTCGGGCTATCTTCTCAACCGTGTCTCCCCGCATGAATTTTTTTGGTCAGTCATGTTCTATGTGATGTAAGTGTAATCTACAAACGGTTTTTAGCAACTAAATGCCTGTTTTAAATAGGAATCTCGCTCATTGGCGGATTTGCTCTCGGGTCATGATGAAACAAGCCTCTGTTGCAATTTTACTGCCTGAGTTGTTCGACCTGAACTTCCCCATGTGCTAGGTTGAACTTCAGCCGACATTGCTCAAATGGGGCTTGCGATATACCGTTGGAAAGCTATGGAGACCAGTATCATGACGCAATAAATTTTTGGCAAAATGTAAGCGGTTTAAGAGCAGTTTTGAAAACCGTTTTTCTTCATACAAAAAACGTGAATCGTATTTTCGATCGTATTTCTAAACCGTTTATCGGAATGAGGCAAATAATATAGCGTTGAAAAGCTGCTGAAAAAGTGCATCTTCCACATGTTGAAAGTTTTCTATAATTCACTATGGTTAAAGAGGAATTTGGAAAATCGTAAAATTTTACAAACCGAACAGCCGAGTTCGTATTTTCGATGTCATTTATAAACGGCTAATCCAATTGAGGTAAATGATATGCCGTTGGAAAGCTTATGAAAATGCGCTACTTCTTCATGTTTAAAGTTTTTTCTAATTTTGAACGGTTTAAAAGTAATTTAGAAAATGGTCCAAGTTGCAACGAGTTTGTATTTTCGAGCTAATTTTTTAACCGTACGCCCGAATGCAGCAAATGATATGGTGTTGGAAAGCTTGAGTAAATGCCAAACTTTTTGGTATATATTGTGTCTTCCAATTCCTTACTATTTTAAGTCAATTTTGAAAATGGATAAAAACATATTTTCTCCATAATTTCTACAAACTTTATCGGAATGGGACAAATAATATACCATTGAAAAGCTAAGGAAAATGCGAAACTTTTTCATGTTGATGGTTTTCTCTAAGTCCTAGCCGTTTTCAAGTAATTTTGAAAATGGTGGGATCATTTGTTCCGCCTTTATAGCGAAACAGATTCTTCGAAAAGGCACCGCGTGAAGAACTTGAACTTCTCGACATGTCTACTTAAACTTCACTCTGTTTTTCACGTGATTTTTTTGCCCGTAGCTCTCCATCCACTCACCGAAACAGTCAGCAGAATTGAGCAAGTGATATACCAGTGGAAAGTTGCTGTAAACATGCAACTTTCCCGTATTGATCATTTTTTATACTCGCGACGGTTTTAAAAGTTTTTCATATGAAATTCATTCAATGTAGTAGTTGAACTTTTTGCTATTTTCATGTTGAATTTCTGTGACGTATTTTCGTTTGTAATTTTCTCATCCATTCGTTAATGTTACACAGATGTTATTCCTTTTGCACAAACCCCTCTCACAATAATTTTTTGAACTTTCTCTGACCAAGGACTTGAACTTATAACAACAAAACTTTTAGTATTTGCTTTTTATTCCTTTTTAATACAAAATGTACACCGTGTAGTACGTGAACTTCTAACAGTTATCAATCTGAACTTCTCTCGATTACGTGAAAATATCTGAGTTTTTTTATGAATATTAATCTAAATTTCTTAAATCCTTTTTATGAAGTTTGAAGCGCTCTATTTTTTAAAAGTTGAACTTCTTGTTACTTTATTTTTGAATTTCTTGTTTCCATTCTTTAATAACGAGGAAAATTTGAGTTTTCTATAATTATCGAACTTATCCATCTTTTTAATATGGACTTCCTGGTTTTATTTCTTAATCTTTTTTATGAAAATTTTGAAGCGCTCTATTTTTAAAAGTTGAACTTCTTGTTTCCATTTTTTAATAACGAGGAAAATCTGAGTTTTCTATAATCATTGAACTTCTCCATCTTTTTAATATGGACTTCCTGGTTTATTTCTTAATCTTTTTTATGAAATTTTGAAGCGCTCTATTTTTAAAAGTTGAACTTCTTGTTATTTAATTTTTGAAATTCTTGTTTCCATTCTTTAATAATGAGGAAAATCCGAATTTTCTATAATCATCAAACTTCTCCATCTTTTTAATATGGACTTCCTGGTTTTATTTCTTTTAGTAACAGAAAAAATCCTACTTTTTGATAGACATCGAGCCGCTCCGTTTTTAAATTTGAACTTCTAGTTTTATTTTAAGAGAGAAAATCTTTTTTATAAAATTGTTTGAGATGCTTTTTAATGACCTTTTTTGGGTTTGTAACAAGACTTGGTGCGCTACGACACAATACGACATAATAGTCTTCAAGGTGGCGGGGATGGCAGCGCGCTTGGAGGAGCCGGGGCCGGCGGTGCGCCTGGAAGGAGGAGGCGGCGGGGAGGCGC
>NC_057797.1:177348804-177351838 GCF_018294505.1 Triticum aestivum | reverse complement strand
CTTCCAAAATGTACGTCGCGCTTTATAGTAGAGCACAGAAAGAATGGTTTAAAAAACACATCAAACTAATCTTTTTTATCTAAACTTCTTTGTTTTATCTTTTTAGAAAATGTGATTGATATTCTATAAAAATTAAATTGCTCAGTTATTTTAATTTGTACTTCTTAATTTGATATTTATGAACTTCTTACAATTTTCAGTGCAATAAGATTTTCTGTATTTTTACTATGCGAACTTCTAGTGTATCCCAAAAAATTACATGTTTTTTCTTTTCTTCTAAAAAATCGTCCAAGAACTTTTTGTTTAGCATCTTTCATTTGAACTCCCAGAGGCTTCAACAACAAATTAAACAATATGGCTAAACACGCACTAGTCGTAGTCATAAACATGACTTATATTTTTTTATTTGTGAATTTACATGTTTTTCTCGCACATGAATTTCTCTTACACAAATTTTTTTTGTTACATATTTTGAACTCTTACATTTCTTATTTTTGAACCTCCTCCTTTTTATACACAAAACATGAATTGTTTTAACCCATTTCCATGAAGACACACACAAAGAACACACACACACACATACACACACACAACCATCGCATGCACAAACGCCACCACAGCATCTCCATCGTTCTTTTGACGCCCGGTCCTGATTTGAATCCCGTACTGTAGTTGTACTTCTTCATCGAGGAGATATAAGGAGCAAGCATGGAATGATTTAGTGGGATGAACCTAGGAGATGCCTACAACTACAGACCTTCTGGAACACTTTCTATTGACCTTCAGGATCAATTTCTATTGACCTTGAGCCATTTTTTCATTCCAACAATTGAGCAAACTAGACAACAACATATAATGCTCCTTTTTTAGGGCTGAACTCAAGAATCTGGCAAAGCCGGCCTACAACAATGGCCAATTTTTTCGGAGGATAAACGTAAACAAATGTGTATAAAACCAAAGCAATCTAGTGTCAATATTTTTTTATATGTTCAATAAAACCAGAGCACTCCAATGTCATAAACATCCATAGTCCAAAGAACAAAATGACCACGGTATATATGTACAAAGAAATCTTTTTTCTACCACACATGCACCTTTGTTCTCATACATCTTCCAAAAAAAATCAGAGCCATCACCATTGAAAGCTAGTCATGCAATAGGAAAAGATGAGCATTCTTGCAAAAGCGAATGACTAAAAGTTGGCGGACAACTAGGACTATTCAAGTGAAGCGCTTGTAGTATTAACCCGTAGCTCCTTCATGTTGACCAATTCCACCAGAAAACGCCATGTATGGATTTGAACACTACAAACCACTATACTAATCTCTCCTTGCGTTGGCTACAATTGACTCGGCTTGCGTCGGGGTGTTGTGCCAGCGTCGACAGCTCACCCCCTTGGCTCATTGCCGTTAGCTGGTGGAGGCTGGCAGTCTGGTGGCCGATGCAACCAAACACCGCCAGACCGTGCCAAGAGTTCAGTTAGTTTTCTAAACTTTTCTCAACAGAAGAAGCCAAGAGCATGCCAGACGACCTACGACCGCTCGCTGCTGTCATGGCGGGGTGTGAACTATAGACCTTCTAGAAGTTATCTAATCATGTACTGTAGATTCAAGCATTTTAAACTCAAAAGATGCCTACAATTCTCAGTTTGTGCCTAACCTAGGAGTCGAGGAGATCACCACACTGGACTAGATAGAGGAGTGCAAGTGAAGCAAACTTTTTTCTTCAGAAAATCAACAAACTGAACTTCGGAAAATAAAGAAACTGAACTTTAGAAAGTGAAACAAACTGAACTTCACAAGGCCCTGCAAAAATATACACGATTGTATTCAACTTTAAAATCTTCAGAAAATCAACAAACTGAACTTCTAGAGGGCCAGATGCTGACCTTTCTCTTCGTAGTGCCGTTGGCGACATGTGGATACGAAAACAAAGTAGCACTAAATGCATGACACCTTGGTAGCCACATACACAGGCTAGCTGAAGCTGAAGTAGCTAGCAAATTAGAACTTTAAACGAAAAAAATTAAGAGGGAATTGCTCTCACAAGAAGTCTCTCTTTACCGGATTCAGCAGAAATTGAACTGGACGGTGAGCAGCAGTATCTAGGGTTGTGTTGCGTTCATGAACGGCCGGCGGCTCCGTCATTGAACAACCCGGGGCCGCGTAGTTGAACGGCTTGGGGCTGCGTTGGGAGGACTCAGGGCGGCGCTGCAGATCGGGTCAGGGTGAGGGTGCTCTCCATTCCCCTGAGGAAAATGCTCTGAAGGACAAAACACACACACAAGAATAACCACACATTAGGATTTCTGAATGGTCCTCTGTTTGTAGACGTAAAGAAGTTCAGAAAGATCCTCGGATGCACGCACACCAGTGCATGAACACACACATTAGCACGTAGATCTCAGTTCCTCACATTCTACACGGTTAATTTTTTTAACGGCATATGAAATGAATTGTCAAATCAATACTCAGAAAGGGGCTCTCTTTTTATGGAGATACAAATCCAATCATTCATGCTTCATTTTTAACATACTAAGATGAACAGCAGAGAAGCATCCATACCAACAATAATGAATTTGCAAACAATATTGGAGAAACAAACATCAAACCTGTAGCTTGAACGAGTAGAGCTGATTTTGGAAGTAGTGGTGCACGGATTCAAGCAAAGGCATGACGTGAACTACAATTTTTGCAAACTTCATTGCCCCAACACATAGATCTTGCAAGAAACCGAAAGAAATTGAACAAAATAGCAACAACCAAAACAAATCTCTAGCCACAAGATGACGAGGAGTGGGTGGTGACGAGCTATGGCTCTCTGTGTTACCGTCGCAGTGGAGAGAGAAGGAAGGTTGTGGAGGACGCACCGGAGAAGAGGGCATGCCGTGCTAGAGCAGAGGGAAAGTCGCGATTGAGCAGGGGGAAGGTCACGCCGCATGGGAGGTTGGTGGCGGGGGTGGTCGGGACGGAGGGTAGCCATGAAGGAGGTGGTTGGGGCAGGCGCGGCGGAGGTGGCTGGGACGCAGGGTGGG
>NC_057797.1:177345546-177348421 GCF_018294505.1 Triticum aestivum | reverse complement strand
CGCGGGACCGGCGGGGAGGGGAGGCGCAGGGCTGGCCGGGAGGTGAGGCGCAGGGCCGGCGGGGAGGGGCGGCGGGGTGGCTTGGTCGGCGGGGATCCAGGGATCGTGAAGCCATCGTGACCGGGAGAAGGTGGTGGGTGTGGAACGGGCCGTTCGGGAGGTGCACAATGGGCTAGTTTTTCGTCTGTTAGGGATCTGAGGAACACCCCCGTCGGGCCTTATATAGGTCGCTGTGATCCAAATAACTATTCTAATCCTAGCGTTGTCCTATATATATTCTAATCCTAATGTTGTCCTATATATATAGTGTTACTATTCATCACCCAGGATGCAGAATAAGTTATTCTCCACCTGAGGTAATCTTACGATCGCTTCTTAAATAAATTACGTTTGAAATATAAATAGTTACATGTATATTGATTTAATATGTAAAATTTGGTATAAAAAACAAAAATATAGGTTATAAGACCAGAAAAATCACATTTTATGTATGTTTTACACTATGTTTTTACACTCGTAATGTTACATAACATAAAATATTTTTCGGTGAGTACATATTTTCTTACATTCTCTTTTTATGTATGAAATAAGATAAAATTTACGAAACGTAAAAATACGGTGCATTGATGTCAAAATAGAGAGGGGGTGAAGAATAAGTATTCCTCACCCAGGATGACGAATAGCGCGACCATATATATATCTTACGCAGCATCTCCATCATCATTATCAGTACATCCTACGCAGGGGAGTTAGGATGCACTTGATCCCGGAAAGGAATCTATCCTTCAAACCAGAGGCGTGCTTCAAACTAACAACAGTACATAATATCCAACAAAAGAGGGTCATGCTATAGCAGCAGGATACATGGCTCAGTCTAGATATCAGTACGAATCAAGTTGTGCATATTTTTTGTTGGCATGAACCACATCGCCGCATGTCAAGTTTGCAAAAGCCATCCATCGCATGGAAGCTTGATGCCTTTCACACACTGAAGATTATCTGGCAACAAGCCGTGTCGACGAATCTTTGGATATGGTGATTCATGAAACCCATGGTATGATGTGTAAACACAGTTCCCCCTGGCGAATGGAAGTTGCATAGCACGGTAATCATCACCGATGATATGATCGATGATTGGTTGGATGATCGGATAATTGAGCCCGAGGAACATGGAGTGGTCGCCGAGGCTGTAAACCCGCCTCCAGTTGAATACGCTTGGCCCAAGGGAGCTGGGATCTTTCTCGAACACGAAGCAGCCATAGCCATCAATGTCGCGAATGCCCCTAGCATTGTACTGCATGTGATTTGATGTAATGGTTTGGTCAATTTGGTATGTGCAAATGAGCATCAAATGACCGCCATCAGCTGAACGAGTGATAAACCACCACCCATCGGCTGGTATGATTCCAGGTCCTGAAATCATGAAGGCCAACACATTTGTGTCTGCTGCAACAATTCAAATTGGAGACCAAAAGGACAAAAATAAATAATCATGTTCAGAGT
Source organism: Triticum aestivum (assembly GCF_018294505.1). Taxonomy (NCBI): domain Eukaryota; kingdom Viridiplantae; phylum Streptophyta; class Magnoliopsida; order Poales; family Poaceae; genus Triticum; species Triticum aestivum. The sequence continues at coordinate 177,346,918 of NC_057797.1, read as the reverse complement.
ATGTGTGGAATTAAGATTATTGTAACAGTGACACATATCATAGACAGAGAATTGCAATGCCGTGGTCATAATCATACCCCAAGTTAAAAATAAGCCAATGGCTTTCATATTCTAGCAATATATCATGGTTCAAACATCATGTAACAATGAGAGGAAAACAGCTATGACAGGGCCTACTCATATTCTACCATAGCACTTACTACTGTTCTCATATCAACTCTAAGCAATAACATGTGTTGTTATAAAAATCTTGGAAATGAGAGTAACATATAGCAATCATGAGGTTATACTCATAATATCTATTCTAATAATCATTAGATGCCAATTGTTCTCATATCAACTCTAACAATAACATGTGTCATCATAAAAATTTAGGAAATGAGAGGAACATATATCAATGATGTGGTTATAGACATACTATCTATTCTAAATTTGTAACAATGAACAGGCAGTCGTATTCATAAGGTAAAGATGAGATAGAACAATTAAACAACGATAGATTCCACTAGTATAGGCAGCTAATCTGTGCGTCGAACACGTAAACGATGCCATCTTGCACTATAGCATCAGACATAAATGTTGGCTGAAGAGGATTGATGATGAGCCATAACCATGTATGGCGACCGGATTCCAGATAGACTAATCCCATGTTGAACAGGGCAATGAGCTTGTAATCCATGTAGTCTTCTGATGGTGTGGGCACTTCGCAGATTACAACCTTCAGCAAACAAAGGTCGAGCCAAAAGCTCGACGCATCCCGTGCGTAGTAGGCAGGAGTGTCTGGCGAGCCGCGAGGCTCGATGGCGGTGGTATCCAATGATGGAAGGTGATCTCTCGCTGAGTGTAGATATCCATGAGACGCCACGGACTACCGGATTGGTGGATGAGGACGATCCAGTTGGCCTTCATGCTTGCCCAGTACTAGTCACGCATGAAGAACAGGTGGACGGATAGTGGTAGCATGTCGAGGGGCACCACAACAAACTCCATAGGATCGTCAAGTCGGTGTCTGGGCCACCTGCAAGGATCGGGCATCAACAAGTAGGGTGTCTTGAAAAGAGCCGGCCAGTTGCAGACGAGTAGACAGTAAAAAGACATCGAGCATGCGGCCAGATGGACGGTGCTGAGCAGGTCCATACGATTACAAATTTGCTCCAAGAGAACATCGGGGAGGGAATTTCAATCGCGGCTCTGCGTGTGAGTCGTTTCTACCATAGGGTTTTTCAGGATGCTGAGTGATTGGGTTTTTCGGTGCCTGCGAACTAGCGGGGAAATGGATTCGGGCAGGCGAGTGAAGAAGATGGCCTGTGTGGCCGAGCAGTGGGCGGGGGGGATATGGTACGCACGAGCTACCAAGGAAGATGGCGCGGGC
>NC_057797.1:177321544-177345203 GCF_018294505.1 Triticum aestivum | reverse complement strand
GATGGGGAAGAGAGGAGGAAGAAGAGTCAAAGACGGGGAAGAAAGTGCATTAAATCTCAATTCTACTAGTACTACTACCATGATGTACCGTCCTTCGGAGTGTAAATAGTTACGCCGATGACATGTGGGTCTACCTCAAGAGGGCCCATATGTCAATTAATGGAGGAGAGAGCTGTGTAGGCATATTTGCGGAAGGGTGCTCCACTGGCAAACATGATGGCAGTACTGGGTAAGGCTGATTTAGTAACACCAACATGCTGGTTCAGCTTATTAATTAAGTGTCTCATCTGCTGCAGCGTGTATTGTCACTTCACTGTGAAGACTAGTTGAATAGTTCTCTCTGACCGAGATGGAGAATAATGGATCGCGAAGACTTCATATCTACAGTATCCCTTTGCATGTACACTCATCCTGTCCAACAAGATGAAACATTGGCCAAGGCACCCGGCGCCAATAATGTAGGAGTACTAGTACTACTGCAATTCCGGTTTATAGGGCTCAATTCAAAAATCTCATCAACCAAGGTAGATGATGAGTGGTGGAATAATTTTTGTAGTTTGCAAAAACACTCAATTAATGCACTCGTTTTCCTCAAAAAATTGTGTTTACCAATGCATTAATTTTGTGTCAAACTTTGACCATCTACTCCCTCCATCCAGGTGAATAAGTCATCTTTGGTTGTGCACCATGACCAAGGAGGGAAAAACAAGAGAACTTAATGTTTATTTGCTACTCCCTCTATTCCTAAATATAGTCTTTTTAGACATTCCAATGAAATACAACATACAGATGTATATAGACATATTTTAGAGTGTAGATTCACTCATTTTGCTCTATACGTAGTCACTTGTTGAAATCTCTAGAAAGACAAATACTCCGTATTTGGGAACGGAGGAAGGCTTTTACTCTATATTTGGGAACAGAGGGAGTATCACCATATGGAGGGAATAGAGGAAGCTTGAAATATGAACATGTCAATGGGAGGGAGTAAAAGCCTCATGCATGCAACATGCAACACTCTCACGTACACATGGACGCACGCAACACTCGGGCACCCATGCGACACACAGCACATGACGCAACACACACGCTCACGCTCAAGTGCTCAACCTACTCCCTACGTCCGTGAAAGACTATACGTTGACCGCCAATGTATTTTTCTCGTTTCAAATTAAGCCATATTAATTGGCAAGGACACAATATGGACTAGTACTAGTACTACTTTGATGTGTCCCGTGAACTCGCCGAACGATGAGAAGCTTGCTTACTACGCCTCTCCCTGGCCCACACGCGTGGTGGCTCGCAGGACGAGGAGAGGGTTTTGACTACAGTGCCCTCTCCCTCTCCCTCTCGCTCGCCCTCGCCCTCATGGTGGATGTGCAGTAGTTCAATCGGTGTCAGATTGCCAGAAGCATATTGTACTGTAGTGTCATCATTGTTGGACCTTACGAAGAGATGAAGAGCCAAGTGCAAGGTTCACACGAGTACGAACTGTTGAACCTCCTTAAATGGTAAAGATCCGAGCGCAAGGTTTTATAGGAGTTGTCGTCCTAGTGGGAGTATACTACAACTATAGCAAACGATGCTACTGTATGATGCCGCCACGTCACCTATATCCAAAGTTGTGCCACCTTTTTTTTCTCAAAGAGCATGTTGGAGTACGTGCAACAACCACACAAGTTGCACATACACATAACACATTTACTAGTAATAAATTCTAAAGGACAAATGCCAGTATGCCACACAAGTTCATCTCCAATTCATGTGATAAATTTGTGCACGACTAGTCTACATATATTCACAACGCTACCGTTCACAATTTACCATACTCCACTTACACGTTATATATGGGCTAACATGTCCTCCTTCAGGTTCCAGTCCCAGGTGTTCTTCATGGATGGCACGATACATAGAGGTGGGCAAGGGGAATCATTGTCGCGGCTTTCTAGTCCGGTTCCACACGATGGAGACTCATCCAAGCTGAAGCGGCATAAATCAGGGATAGCGTGTCCCAGCATGTCGTTCATCCAGCGGTGCGCACTGAAGACACAACCATGCTTCATGAACGGCACACCTTCGATGTCGTGCACGAAAGGTGGCATCCACTTTACAATGGGGTAGCTGTCCCCAATGAAAAGCGAGTACTCTCCGAGAGTGTTCCTCGGCACCCACGTAGCATCACGGGGGTCGAACTCGGCGCCGTTCATCTGGTACATGTGGCATCTCAAATCTGGTCACATGGTGACGTACATAGTCAAGGTCCATGCATAATAATGTTGTGCTCAAATATGGCGGTCAGTAATACTGTGCAGCAAATAGTACTACTCCAGTATAGTGGAAGTAAAATAACTAGCTTATTATATATAGCCGCTCTTGGCTACATGGATGAGATAGTAAGACATGGAAAAACAAAAATGGTGGCAGCTAGTGGGTTCAAGTCTTCAAGGGCCTAGCTAGCTATACGCGTCCTCCAAGGTAAAAAGTACTCCTACTAGTACTAGTAAGTCTAGTACAACAATTAAAGAGAAGGTGAGAGGGTTAAAAAATATAATACTAAATGGAATACCTGGGTAGATGGTGACGGTCCAATCATGGTAGATTGTGTGACCATGTTGCACATCAGTGGTAACATGGGTAACGACAGCTAAGATAGTTGATCCCAATATGCCAAAGTCAGCTACAAGGTTCCAGGTTAGACCGAATCACGGATGCAAGTGCACATCCAGGATCAGCGATCTTATTTTGATTGGGGGATGACTGGTCCCTGCAAAATAATGGAGTACCGTTAGGGATGCAAATTATGGTTTGTGCATTCCGTTTGTAATATCCCGTAGCATAGTATGACAACCAGATGAAACAAGTCCCCTGGCTTGTCACTGTGATGATGCGGCCTAGATGGCGCACGACGTCTTCGAATGTGTAGGGGTACAAATCTGCCACGACCAACGTGTGCGAGCCTCTACCGTTACTGCCTCTTGCATTGATGGCAATCCTTATGTCGAACACCGCGATGAGATAGTAATCATCGTAGCCGCATCACTTTGTCGGCGGGTCCGCAATTGCTATCTTCTTCAATCTCATGTAGGCATCATCATACGTATTCAAGCCCAGCCAGTCCGGAAGGCCGATCCCAATGGTGGAGAAGGTGTCTACGGGAATGGCCGCACTGCTGTGGATATTGTGCAAAATGATGCTGGTATCCAGCCGGAGGTATGCAAGCCAATCTTCATTGGCACCGACCCAGACCTATATATAAGACGGTGTGCAGCGAAGAAATTACGGGATGGAAATGGAATAACTTAGTACTGCATGATCAAACTCCATGACTGACCTGCTCATCGGACAAAATCCGACTACCTCTCAACGTCGGGAACTCTAGCGGAGTCAACATGCAACCATGGCCAGGGAGTGGTGGACTGTTCGAAGGATTGTCCCATAGAAGAACCTTCTCCTTGAGTACGCATGGAAGAACAACAAGCATGGCCTTTTACCAAGCATGTTTAAGCACCGTCTTGAAAAAGTTGGTGCAGGAAGCACCGAGTCTTGCCGCGGTGAGGACGTTGGAGCGGCATGCGATTTCTCCAAGAGGATCGTCGTCGGTGTCAAAACCGGCGGATCTCGGGTAGGGGGTCCCGAACTGTGCGTCTAAGGCGGATGGTAACAGGAGGCAGGGGACACGATGTTTACCCAGGTTTGGGCCCTCTTGATGGAGGTAATACCCTACGTCCTGCTTGATTGTTCTTGATGATATGAGTATTACAAGAGTTGATCTACCACGAGATCAGAGAGGCTAAACCCTAAAAGCTAGCCTATGGTATGATTGTCTGTTATCCTACGGACTAAAACCCTCTGGTTTATATAGACACCGGAGGGGCTAGGGTTACACAAGGTCAGTTACAAAGGAGGAGATATGCATATCCGTATTGCCTAGCTTGCCTTCCACGCCAAGTAGAGTCCCATCTAGACACGGGACGAAGTCTTCAATCTCGTATCTTCATAGTCCAACAGTCCGGCCAAAGGATATAGTCCGGCTGTCCGGAGACCCCCTAATCCAGGACTCCCTCAGTAGCCCCTAAACAAGGCCTCAATGACGATGAGTCCGGCGCGCAGTGTTGTCTTCGGCATTGCAAGGCGGTTTCCCCCTCCGAATACACCACGAAAGAGTTTGAATACAAGGATAGTGTCCGACCCTGCAAAATAAGTTTCACACACCACCGCAGAGAGAATAATATCTCTACAAATCTAATCTGCTGACACGTTTTGATAGCATGACATCACACCACGGCCCGGTCACTATTTGAACCATTTTTCTTTAACCAGCCCCGCACATAACGCGAGACGGTTTCTTGACATGTCTTGTCAAAGCAGAGATCATGTTCCCCTTATCACGGGATTCTCATCAATACAAACATGGGTAACCCAACCGTATCTGTTGGTATGACTCCTAGATCTTAGGTAAGTCTCAAACGACCATGAGGAGGACGCCTGATATTCATCCCCTTTATAAAGGGACAAGGCTTTTTCTTTTTTCCCTCCCGTTCTCAATCGAATCCTTCCCCCGCCTCGAGTTCTAACACCCAAAGCTCAGGTCAGGTGCTTCGGACCTACAATCATGTCCGGATTCGGCCTTCAAGGCCGGTGGATGCCTTCCTCCGGCACGGAGGAGGACATCAAGAAGTTGCGGGAGGCCAGATATCTGACCGCCGAAATTTCGCATAGGCTGCCCGCCCCAGGGCAGGTCGTCCCTACTCCCGAACCCAACGAGAGCGTTGTGTTCGTCTCCCACTTCCTCCGAGGACTAGGCCTCGCTCTGGATCCCTTTGTTAGGGGTCTTATGTTCTATTACGGGCTGGATTTTCAGGATTTGGCCCCAGATTCCCTTCTTCACATCTCGTCATTTATTGTTGTATGTGAGGCCTTCCTCCGCATTACCCCTCACTTTGGCTTGTGGCTCAAGACCTTCGATGTGAAGCCAAAGATGGTCGAGGGGCAGTACGCAGCGTGCGGAGGTGCTCTAATAAGAAAAATTGCTAACGCTCCATGGCCAAAGGGTTCCTTTCCAGAGGTGTCCGGATTGTGGCAACGGGAGTGGTTTTACGTCACAGCTCCCCGAAGTGCCAAATGGGTAGCTGCCCCCACCTTTTGCTCCGGCCCTCCACCACAACTCATGTCATGGATCAGCAGGGGGCTGAGCTGGGTTCCAGCCAAGGACGTGCCAATACTGCAGAGCCATATCCGAGATCTATTCGAGGGAGATTTCAGTCTGGTTAGAGTAATGCAAGTTATGCTGGTTCGTCGAGTCCAGCCTTGCAAACGCCAGCCCCTCCGCATGTGGGAATTCAACCCGGAAGGACCGCACACTATTCAACATTTCCTCAGCATGACGCACGAGGATATGTACAAATCGTTCTTCGGACCCCAAATAGAGTGTCCGGACACAACCAAGGATGTGGGCCTGAGCTGCAACCGCCCCGCTACCCAAGTAAGTAATCCCATGGCCAAACACACTGTCCTTTTATTTATCATGACATCATTCTGAAGAATCGCTCTTTGACCAGGACTGGATAACAAAGGCAAAGATGATCCGGTGTTCGGCCCCCCTTCCTGAAGGCTTGGACAATCCGGTGCTGGAAAAGATGCTCGAGCCAGCACCTTGTCTAGTGCCCTCAAAGGAAGATGAAGGGGGGAATAAAGAGGGCGAAAGAGGGCCTCCATCACTACCTATTCCAATCAACGGAATGAGCACCTCCGCGAGGGAGGATAACCAAGGGGAAGAATTTAACATTCTCTCTCCCCGGGGAAGGAACAGGACTACCTCTAAAGATCCCGAAACTAAGGTTTCCAAATGGGAGAAGAAATCTCCACCAGAGGGTCTTGCCTCGGAGGGTATTCTTGCCGCACAATGTCCGCGTGGGGATAAGCCCTCTATCGAGCTGTAAGTAATCAAAAAGTACTTAATAGTGAGGATATCCTATCTTACTTCCGAAGACAATAACCGATGCTTATAAATTATAGTCCAGATCGCAGCCCTTCTCGACAAAGTTCATCTTCGGGGGATCTTCTTCGGAGATGATGGAGAGCGAAATGCCTCCCCCGGACTCCCCAGCTCAAGAACCGGGCGACCTTGAAGTGTCATCGCGAAGGTATCTCCAGATCCACTAGGGCCAGAGAATAACCCTTTGGCTGCCCGGCATCCCCAGTATCCGGCTCCTTAGGGGAGCGGCAGCAAGGGTCCGTACAGTGTGCGGTCGGACGCGCTGAAGGATCTTCTGGGGCAAGCTGTTGTCTCGGAAGTGCATCATACGCTAATGGGTACGGTGATTGAAAGGATTTCACCCGCTGAAAGCGGTTTGCACGAAGCTTTTATGAGTCTGCTGAAAGGCTTCGAGGTACGTGAAACAATGTATGCCTTTAACAGTACCGCATACATTAGGTATGACCATGCAGATATTAGCCCCTGAGACTCTGGTTGTCGTTGGGAACGGCGACAAACAGATGATCATAGTCCCAGGTAATAACCAGATTGCATTTATGTGCAGGTGGTTGAAGCTCCGGTGGCTAGCCGGACTGATGGGTTTGCCGAACTAAAGCGGCAACTGGATGTGGCAGATGCCGACATCGTGCTTGTCAACAAGCGGCTTGACGAGGCACAGGGTGAGTGATTTTTCTGGTGATCGTCACATAATAAGAGCAGCATGATGCCAGTATCTTTAATATGTTGTGACTGTAGATGGAGCAGCCACCATGGAGACCCTTCGGGCGGAGCTTGCCCAAGCCAAGGAGCAAGCAAGGAGTAGCAATGCGGCCGCTTTACATGCGGCCGAAGAGTTAAGGGCCGAATAGGCCGCACATTGCGAGAGCAAAGAAAAAATAGCCAAGATGGCTATAGAGTTAAAAGATGCTGCTGACCGTTACCGGCTTCTTGAAGAAGAAAACCGGGTGGCTGCCAAGGAAGCTCGCTCCAAAATTAGACCAACGAAGGAGGAGCTGAATCAAGCTGCAGATATCGTGTCTGGGAAGCCCTTCTTGTTGCAGACTAAGTTCGGAGATCCGAAGTATGCTCCTATGGACCGGCTATGGAGTTCTGCAGACGTGTACATGGATTTGGCTGCAAGTGCTGCTATTGCAGCCGAGTACTTCAAGGATTAGAAAGGTCCCGAAGTGGAAAAGCTGTTCTGGTCACAGTTTCACGCTCCAGTCCGTCCGCTGCTGCTGAATGAGTGATTGACCGGTTGGGCCGAGCTCCATAGGTTGTCCGGACTTGCCATGAGGTCCGTTGTGGATCACCTGTGGCCAGGAGGGCCAAGGCCGAGTAGCTACTTTAGCTTAGTGCAACAATTCCTTGAAGCTGTGCCACACATCGATGCTGTAAAGAGATCAACATGCATAGAAGGTGCGCGGATGGCCCTTGCCCGTGTCAAAACATACTGGGCGGAGATGGAGGCCACCACTGTTGCGGCACAGGGTTCGGCCATAGGCCGAGTGGCTGCCGAGCACTACTTTGAAGAAGTCCTTGAAGGCGCTCGTTCGATAGAGGCTTAGTGCTCGAAGAATATTATTTTCCAGTGACATGTAGTCCCATTGTACAAACAATGTTTTTCTGAATTAATCAAGGCTGTATTTATACTTTTGCCCGAAAGTACTATGATGCCTCCTATGCGGCCGTTTATGTATATATGTATATAACCTGAAAGTTTGCAGTTGTCGGCTTCCGCCCCCACACAAATAATGCGAGGGTGTTCGCAAAAGATGCATATCCACACTTGATCCAACGTCTTGGTCCGTTAAGGAGGTGATAACGTAGCGAACGAGGCAATCAGACTATATTGCTTTAACACTTTCACTTAGCCATAGGAGTTTGACAGTGGGGCTACTATATAGCCCTTGGTACTTCTGCGCTCGTCCGAATACGGTGCACGTACATACATGACCAGGAAACGGTCCTTCATTAATGCGGATGAATCCCGAAGATTCTGATTAGTCATCGAGTGGTTGACCAGTCTCTCGCTATATCATGACAGTCAGTTTTCGGCTTTCTCTACTGAGGTGCTCATCCAGATGAACCAGGGCACAATCGTAGTAGTTCTCCCAGTGCTACCTTAGCCGATATAACGGAACATAAGGTACCAAAACGTGGGAGCCAGGCAAACCCAACATTTGACCAAAGACATGATTCGGAGCTGATGCATATAGGGCAAAACTCGTGACGCCGAACACTCCCTAAGGTGTTTGGTCTTTATAACATATACCGGGCTAAACAATGCCCTTTATAAGAAACCCCGTGTGTCCAGGTACGTGCAAAATCCTGGCGTGGCCACATGCCAATACCGCCGGCACCCTTCTCGGTTGTGTGGAGTATCCGGAGGATGAGAGCAACAAGAGATAGTAAAAAAGGTTTACGCAGGGCCTTAATCTAAAAAGAAACCTTTGGGCGGGTCCCTGCTGCACGTCTGCGCCCGTGTCTCCGTTGTGCCGTGTCCTGGACGGGTGTAGCATAATTGTAACCTGCAAAAGGAAAGAACTTAGGTGAAAGTTGCCGTGCCGAAAAGAAGAATGAGTTATCAGAATTCCAGAGAAGCCTAGTTGAGCCGGGCTGGCCCTGATTACACGCGGGAAGCCCCTAGTATCATTTTATGAGGGTTCGAAAACCAATCTCATGCAAGTATGATGGAACGCCGGACTCGTCTAACCGTGTCTGTGGTCTTGATGACCCGCCATTTTTTCTGGTTGGTGAGGCCGTCTAGTGTGCGGCTGTTAGAGCCGCCGCGTCCTCTTCCGTACATGAAGAACAGTTGGTATTTCTGCTAACTGTAATGATGCCTCGTGGACCGGGAATCTTGAGCTTGAGAAAAGCATAATGCGGTATTGCGTTAAAGTGAGTGAAAGCCCCCCTTCCGAGTAGTGCTTGAAAATCACTTCGGAATGGAGCGATGTGAAAAGTTAACGTTTCACTTCGGAAGTTATCGGGAGAACTGAATGGCACCTCTAGTAGTAGAGAGCCCGTGCAGTGGGCCTCTTGGCTGGGTATTACTCCCTTGAAGGTAGTATTACTGTGGCTTATTTGTGTCGGGTCTATCCCCATTTGGCGGACTGTGTCCTGATATATTAGATAGAGATCACTGCCGCCATCCATGAGGACCCTTATGAAATGGTACCCGTTTATTATTGGGTCTAACACCAAGGCCGTCAGTCCTTCGCGCCGGACATGTGTATTGTGATCCCTACGATCAAAAGTGATCGGGCAGGCCAACCAGGGGTTGGACCTAGGGGTGACGGGCTCTATGGCGCGTGTGCCTCGGAGTGCGTGATTGCTTCTCCTCCTTGTCACATGGATCACGTTTACTGTTTTAACCTCCCGTGGGAACTTTTTCTGTCCTCCGATGCTTTGCTGGCGAGGTTCATCCTCGTCTTCGCTTGGTGTCTCTTCCCCTTTGTGTTCGGCGTTTAGCTTACCGGCCTGCTTAAAGACCCAACATTCTCTATGGGTATGATTTGCAGGTTTGTCTGGGGTGCCGTGAATCTGACAGAGTTTGTCAAGAATTTTGTTTAGGCCAGATTGTCCTTCTCTGCTGCCTTTGAAAGGCTTTTTCCGCTGAACTGGTCGGGAGCCCCTGAATCCGGCGTTTACCGCCGTGTTATCTGGGCTACCTTCTTTACTTCGACGCTTGTTTTTGTTGCGTCGTGGTTTACCATTGCCATCCCTTACTTCGGATGTGCTTGGGTTGCTGGTGCTGCTACAGGACAACCAGTTGTCCTCGCCCGCACAAAAGCGGGTCATGAGGCTTGTTAGGGCTGCCATTGTTCTCGGTTTTTCTTGACCAAGGTGTCTAGCGAGCCATTTGTCTCGGACGCTGTGTTTAAAAGCTGCCAAGGCTTCGGCATCCAGACAGTCGACTATTTAGTTCTTCTTGGTGAACCTGTTCCAAAGCTTTCGGGCGGACTCTCCGGACTGTTGGATTATGTTACTTAAATCGTCTGCATCCGGAGGTCGGACATAAGTCCCTTGAAAATTGGTCCGGAAAGCGTCCTCGAGCTCCTCCCAACTTCCAATTGAGTTTTCAGGGAGGCTTTTCAGCCAGTGCCTAGCTGGCCCTTTAAGCTTGAGGGGCAAGTATTTAATGGCATGGAGATCGTCTCCACGAGCCATATGAATATGGAGGATGAAGTCCTCTATCTAGACTCCCGGGTCTGTGGTTCCATCGTACGCCTCTATGTTCACCGGTTTGAATCCCTCTGGGAATTCGTGATCCAACACCTCATCAGTGAAACATAATGGGTGTGCGGCACCCCTGTACTGGGATGCGCCATAGTGTTTGGACGGTTGTAGTATTCGGTGTTGGTTGTGTACCATAGCGCGCTTCCTAGATCCATAGATAGATCTGGTCGCGCCGGATTTTTGATGCAAGTTCTCACGTAGAACGTGTGCTGACTTACGCGTGACTTTGTTAGCCGCTCTATCACGTTCATAGGGTGGTGGATCCGGCCGGTTGGCCATATCACTTATCGACTGTATGGGCTCTAAGGCCTCATCGTCGAATTTCGGTAATAGCTTGCGCTTTGGATAGCTATTTGGGTGGTAGCTTCTACCATACTTTGTTACTTTGTTCCACTTGCTGTTGAACGTATCTTGTGCAACCTTGAGCCTTTGCTTCTGTTTCTTCAGGCTTCTCGTTGTGGCAGTAAGCCTTCTGTGGAGGTTCTCTTGCTCCAAGTGTGTTTCCGGGATGATGGGTGCATCTTTGTCCGGACTGTTTTCTTCCCTAGATGGGGATTGATGAGGCTTATCTTTGGCGTCATCGTGTTCGGACGTCGGATCCGTACTATGTTTGTAGTTTGCATCTTGATCATTTTCTGCCACCGGGGTGGTGTAGTTGTCGTCTCTTCCAGAGTCGCGTGGACTATTATTATCGTTGTTTTTGCTATGGCGGGACTTAGAGCGGCATCGCAGACGTCGGCGCTTGGGTTGCTTCTTGGAGGGGCCATCCTCTGTTTTCTCATCGCCATTGGCTTCGTTTGGGGTGTCCACCATGTATACGTCATGTGATGAAGTAGCGGTCCAGCGCCCTGTGGGTGGTGGTTCCGGTTCGTCTCCTGCATCGTCGTCTATACCATTGATGTCTTCGGAGTCGAAGTCGAGCATGTCGGTTAAGTCGTCGATAGTGGCTACCAAGTGGGTGGTGCGTGGGAAGCGAATTTCTTCGTCGTCCGCATCCGCTTCTAGCCGGACATAGTTTGACCAGGGTTCTCCTGACAGGGAGAGAGACCTTAATGAATTCAGCACATCTCCTAAAGAAGAGTGTTGAAAGATATCCGCGGAGGTGAACTCCATGATCGGCGCCCAGTCGGACTCGACGGGCATGGATATGAGCGGTTCGGAGTCCGTGGCCGGAGATGAAATCAGTGGTTCGGCGACACGGCTCTCGTAAGGGGTGAAGTCAATATCCGGCTCTATCGCCACCGAGAGTGCGGCCTCCATGGCGGCGTCCATCCCTCCGCTCTCGGATGGCACGACTTGCTCCGGATTTAAGGCCGGAGTAGCTGCGGATGCGATCTCCCGAACACGGTCTGACGGTAGAGTTATGTCTCGCTCGTCGTGACTGCGCGGCGCGTCCGGCATGGGCTCGAATCCATCGAAGATCAAGTCTCCGTGGATATTGGCCGTGTAGTTCAAGTTCCCGAATCTGACCTGATGGCTAGGGGCGTAGCTCTCTATCTGCTCCAGATGGCCAAGCGAATTGGCCCGCAGTGCAAAGCCGCCGAATATGAAGATCTGTCCGGGGAGGAAAGCCTCACCTTGGACTGCATCGCTACCGATGATCGAAGGAGCCATCGAGCCTTATGGTGACGACACCGTGGAACTCTCAATGAAAGCATCAATGTCGGTGTCAAAACCGGCGGATCTCGGGTAGGGGGTCCCGAACTATGCGTCTAAGGCGGATGGTAACAGGAGGCAGGGGACACGATGTTTACCCAGGTTTGGGCCCTCTTGATGGAGGTAATACCCTACGTCCTGCTTGATTGTTCTTGATGATATGAGTATTACAAGAGTTGATCTACCACGAGATCAGAGAGGCTAAACCGTAAAAGCTAGCCTATGGTATGATTGTCTGTTGTCCTATGGACTAAAACCCTCCGGTTTATATAGACACCGGATGGGCTAGGGTTACACAAGGTCGGTTACAAAGGAGGAAATATGCATATCTGTATTGCCTAGCTTGCCTTCCACGCCAAGTAGAGTCCCATCCGGACACGGGACGAAGTCTTCAATCTTGTATCTTCATAGTCCAACAGTCCGGCTAAAGGATATAGTCCGGCTACCGGGAGACCCCCTAATCCATGACTCCCAGCCCCGACGAGGAGGAGAACTGCTTGGCGAATCCATGGGAGCAGCGACGAAGTGCCTTCTCTTTGAGGGGAGGGGAACTAGCGAGGAGGAGATAAGAGCGTAGTAACCGCAGGGCCTCGCCTTTCCAACTGTAGCTCCTCGATCGTTCCTTAGCAAATGGGTGAGGCTATTATTTACTACGTACTCATACTGTAGTGGTACTAGCACTACTTTCTCAACTAGTAGTGCGATGTACTGTACTTCTAGTATAGTGCACCAGTTTTGAACTCTTGAATCTCAGGGCCAAGGAGCTATAGTTGGAAGTGGAGGGTAGTACTGTTCTCTAGAACCATCGTTGTACTATCAATGCAGGGAAAGTACACCTGCGTAGTGGGTACTCTCGGTGCTCTATTCAAGCGCATAGCTGGCCTACTCAGCCGCTCGTCTCACGCATACGCTAGCAACCTGTTTATGAGCGATGGTTACAACGAGGGCAGAACATTTGAGTTACTTGATACAGCAAGACTAGGCTTTTCGCTTCCATTTGTGGAGGTGTAATGGATCTTGTTGAACTTTGTTTGTAGTTCCTTCTTTATGAATGAGATGAGGCAAAGCTTTTGCCTTCGTTTCAAAACAAAAAATCATGTAAAGAGGAATTTCTTTTGTAGAGCCGATAATGGAGTGAAGTCCATGCATGCAATGCATCAAGCTACAGAGTAGTAGAGTACTAGCACTTTACGTACATAGCCATATTGCACATTTCCCAATGCCGTGCCAGGCTTTTCCGGCTCCTTGGGCTTAATTAGGAGGTGCTAGTTTAAATATGCTACTAGCTGATGAGGAAGCTTCAAGCGAGGTGCGGCTAGGGCGAGCACACGAGCCACCAGATGATGGGAAGGAAACCCGTTCACGTGGCTGGGCTATCTAGTGCACCCAGATTGTGGTGCGACATGTCCGTTCGACTTCAAAACTCAAACTACCTGTGTACAATATTGGCTCGCAGCGAAGTTACTATTTAAAAAAAGGCCGCCGTGCGTTCGGCCGGGATTGAACCCATAAAACGAGGTATACACTCCCGCGACCACTAGTAGTACTCGTTGGAGTACAATGCAACCTAGAACCGCCTTTTTGTCGCTAGTAGTACATTGTTCCTTACAAGAAACCACTAATAATGCCAAGAAACCACTAATAATGCCAAGAAACTACTACCACTTGCATACGTGACAGACTTAAGATAAGACTACCTTATCAACCATTGTTCATGCCCTTACCAACCAGCCCTACCAAGCTACGACTACTCTACAAAGTGTCGTTATAGGCACGTTTCGACCGGCAAGTTAGGCATTATGACTTGTGGTACCTACATGTGAGTCTGCACAAAAATCCCCGAGTGACCTCCTACATACCTCCAGTCCATCCACCCAGTCATCCTCGACCATGGGACGCAGCTACCGCCGCCGGCAGAAGGCGAGGTCAAAATCGCCGGCGGTGTGGATCCCATCTTGCGGCAGCCCGGATGCCAGCTCCGTCCGGCGCTCGCGGCCGCTAGCTAGCCAAGATAACTCCGTCCAGCTGCTTGTCTGCAAGGTTTGCTAGCTATATTGGCACGGCGGCGCGGCGGCTTGCTCGCGCGCACCGTGCTAAGGCTAGCCATATGGCTCGAGCGAAGGCCAGCGCGACGGCTTGCTTGCGTGTGAGTCATGCTTGGGCCGACCTGCCAAACTGTGCGGAGGCCAGCATGGCGTTCGGCCCGTCCGGCGGAGCGGCGGCCAACTCGCTCATCATCGACACCACCGACGAACACGCATCAGTACTGTTTGAAGTAATGTTCAGGAAAAATAATGATTTGAGGGGGAATAACAGGATAGAAGGTCAGATGTGGGTCCCTTGTGTCAACGGTCAAACAAAATGTGTTGGTTTAAGCTGCCTCGTCAGCACGGACGTGTGGGCCAACACTATCATAAACGGGTTTAAATGAGCCTAATCGACACTAGGTAGTAGTTTTTGGCGCGGATTAAGAAATTGTGGGCATGTTTTTGCTATTTTTTGTACAACAGTTTCTTCCTAGGGCTGGTTGAAAGTGGTAGTTTTTTGTTAAATACTCTGCATATTGTAAGTAGGAGGGAAAGTTAAGCTTTGGAAGGCAAGAAGCAAGGCTAGTTGCATTGTGCCTTTGTGTATGTGATTGAAAGTAAATATCAACCATGAGTGACTAATATCTTGATGGAAAACTCAAAACTATTGAAATACTAGCATTTTTTGCATGGTTGGAAATACTAGCAATGTTTACGTGCGTTGCAACAGATCATAATTACAATAATACTTATTCACAAACTTGATACAAAACACTCTAATTTTGATATACATATATCACTAGAGATATATTATGTTTCAGTCAAAAAATATTCCTTGGGCTGTTTTGGTGAGGTGAGGGAGGGAGGAGTGTGGTTGGTTTTAAGATACTAATTATGGGTTTTTCTACAAATTGGTAGAGAAGTGGGATGTTGGTGAGTAAAGGCAAGAACTTACCTCACGGTCGTTAAATGTAGATCTAATGGTCAGAAATGATGGATGTCAGACACACCATCATCACCAACTTAGTCTTCTGTAGGAGTACTAGCAAGATGTCCATGCATTGCACAGAACATCAAGATGCATTTTTTTATAAAACACTTGTTGTGATTAACCCATGCGGGAGTAATCCCATGTGTAAAAACTAATGATATCTTGAGAAAGAGGAGATAAGGTGAAGAGGAGTGGGGCATGGTGGTGATTGGTGGTCAGACTGAGCGGAGGCATGGTGATGGATGATGCCGGCAGCGACGGACGGTGTCCTGGACTAGGGGGTACTCACCACGCCGTCTGCCGGTCAGTTAGATTGTGCCGAGGAACCCCATGGCCGTATACTCATGGGTCAGTTCGGACAACTGTCGCATACAAGGAAGATTCCACAAGACTTGGTGGTCAAGACAAGGGCTCCTCCCCCGCTGGCGTATTCGGCTAGGACTCTTGTTATCCTAGGTCTATGGTGCATTATATAAACTAGGGTCAGGCTAGTCGATAGAAAAAACAATCATAATCATAGGCTAGCTTCTAGGGTTTAGCCTCTACGATCTCGTGGTAGATCAACTCTTATAATACTCATATCATCAAGATCAATCAAGCAGGAAGTAGGGTATTACCTCTATCGAGAGGGCCCGAACTTGGGTAAACATCATGTCCCCTGTCTCATGTTACCATCGACCTTAGACGCACATTTCGGGACCCCCTACCCGAGATCCGCCGGTTTTGACACCGACAATGATGCTTTCATTGAGAGTTCCGTTGTGTGATCAGCAAAAGGACCGACGGCTTGTCTGCAGATTAACTTCGACGTCGACATCTTCGTCACCGGCTCGACTGGTCACCTTGGCTTGACCGAGGACTGTGCCCTACCTCCGATCGTCATGTTCGGATGAGGGCCTTCATCAACACCAACTCCGATCTCTATCAAGATCATGGAGGAATCGTCCATGGAGCATGGGGGCTCAACGTCAACATTGCCCTTGGGCAACCGTGCTGTTTTTCTGGACAGCGAACGCGTATCCGCCGCCACCGCCTCCTCGAGTGTCGTTTTAACGATCGCTTTCGGTGGAATTGTGCGGAATCGATTCTACAACAACCCTGAAAAATTTCGTCGAGTTCCGACGTAGGAATCTCTGAGAATCTACGATATACCAGAGCCCTGTCAAATCCAGACGGGAATCTGGACGAGTTTAGGGCGTGGTCTCCAGAGCGTAGCTCGGAAGTCCTTTGGAAGATCCAACCGTTCATCTGCTGCAGAACTCTCATATCTACCACCCCTCAAAATTTCAGCTCGATCCAACCATTCGAACTCCGGGAACCTTCCGATTAGTGCATCACTTTTCAGATCTGTTTCCTGCGTGAATACGGATCCGACCCGAATTCATGTTTCTTTATGAACGTGATATTTGACAACCTTTTTAAAAGGAATTTTCTTCTAAGGTATTGTGCGTTGTTTTTAACATGTGCCCATAAAATTTTAATCCTCCTCTGAGGTAATCTTCGCCATCACGCTGGTGTCAAACCAGTCCGGTAATATAGCTCCACGACTGCCGACCTGCGCTAGACATGTCGTCGCTTTTTAATCCGAGGTCAACTTCTTCAGATCCTCACCTCGGCGAGCCGAATAAGAGTTCGGAATCGCCAAGGATAAATCATCACCAACATTGCCGCCCCACGGATTACACGGAGCAGGCACACCGGCATTGCCGCATGGTCACTTCATCAAACCAGCATTGGCCGCGTCACAAGTTGCGACCTAGGTCGGCATGGCCGCACTATTGCTTCTTCGAGCCAATGTCCATCACGCCGAACTACTTCAACACGTCCGCTGACATGGCAGCTACAACAACTCCTCACCGGCCTGCTCCGCCACCTAGGCTAGACCGGGGACTTGGCTATTTCTTCATCAACATACTCCGGTGACTTCGGCGCCACCAGTCGACCAGCTTCGTCACGTTAGCTGGACCGAGGGCTTCGCTTCGGCAAGCCAACCTTTGCTAGCATCACCAGGCCATCGCTTTATCGCCCATCTGGAAATGGGTGTGCGGATCGATTCCTGATTTTGGGAGTCGCTTTTCTTCGGAATGCTACAACAAATAAACCAGATGCTATTAATCCTAACAATTTTTGCTTGTTGAGATTATTTTTCTTAAGGAATTATTACTCTAGTTTGTTCCATCATCTGTACACAGGTATATCAAACGGCGGCCACATTAAAAACAGTCGCGTGGTGGTTCGGTCAGTTTCCGTACATAGTTCGGCGAATGCCGCATCTGGAGCCCGGACTGCCCTGTAAATTCAGGCTTTGTCACGCCTTCACTGCGTCACGCTGACGCCCTGCATCGACATTGGCTTCGGCGCCAGACCACATTTCTTTAAATAAATTATTTTTGCATAAAGCAATTATGCAAGGATTATATATATATATATATTATTATTTCCTGGACCGCACTATTTTATGTGTGCAGGTAATCTATTTTGACTGCGTTAGGTGGTCACTACTCCGGAGTGCCGAACTCCTTGCTCAGACACCTCGAGCCTGGGGGCTAGAACTTGGCCATGCCGAGAACTGCGAACCTTGTCGGATCTGTCACAGATCAATGGGCGTCTTCGTCCCGCCACAAGCCCGGATTGTGTCATCAACACCGAGCACATTAACCAGCTAACTTGCTTTCATGCTCAAAAACTTCCAGTTTTAAATTTTGTTCGGTTCGACCAAGCATTATAATTTTCGGCACAAAGTTGTTTGTAACAAAGTTCCTTGTCAAAACTTTGTTTGTGACGTGCATATTCAAATACCCATTTATTTGGGGGCTCCCTTGATGGAGCTTTTCCTCTTGCATATGATTATACTTGTATGGCTTCGTTCCTTGTTCGTGTATTACGCCACAATATGCACCTTATTGACCTAACCGATTTGCATGCTGGGTTGCCTCGCTCCTGTGCTTACCCCTATATTCCTGATTGTTCGGCTAGGGAGTAAAGGGAGCACCTCTGCAATTGTTACTACCAGGTCATCCGAGTTAGTACCTCAGACTGGGTGAAGCCGAAAGCTAGCGCTCTTATTGTTTTCAATTATGGTCGGCACACAACGGAACTCATAAGTACAAAAAAATCTATTGCACAAGTCTCATAGTAACAATGAGCAACCGAAGAAAGGTATCGGTGGAGGTACTATATTCTTCGAAGATGCTTCTTACACTTCGTTAGTAATATAGCATAAGTTCCCTAAGCGCGCTTTGTCTGTTACAACCTTATGGCCTGATTGCCCGGTCATCGGACACACCGTCGATACTCTCGACAGGTGGAGTACGTGACACTTTTCGGCCCTTGGCCGAAGAGGGAGAAGCCGATGGTCGGTTAAGACGCGTTTAAAGTTGGGGTGAACACATATATGATATAAGTACTTCAGTACATATAATCATTATACATAAAATTCTTTTACCCAAGTCACTTGGGGGCTCTTAAAATCTATAGGAGTTGTTTTATAGTAAATGTGTTTTCTTCCTAGTCGTTGCAAAATCTTTTTCTATCACTCCTTTTTCGACGCGAGTGTGTGGTCAATAGCCATATAACCCATTTTCTCTCTAGTGACCGCTCGAGTTTAGTTCGCTAAACTGGTCTAACGAGCAACACTCCGCCTTCGGGATAGGAGGCTGCAGCCGTAGGTTGACCCGCTTGAAGTCTTGAGATCGGATGTGTCATATTAATGCACGATAGAAGCACAAAAGTAAGACCAATTTTCGGATTGGCACCGAACACTTGATCTTGTTCGGGCGTCAAGTTTTTACTGACGTTTTTTGGTTTTCTAAGCTTATGGCACTTTTAAACTATTTGTGTGTTTTCAGCACAAGTCTCGCAGTGCAGCGCCGGACACCTTTAGAGATTCGGCAAAAACATTCTCGGATATTGCTAAATATGCATCGGTTTCGAATTGTGTCTTTGGTCAATAGTTGGGTTGCCCGGCTCCTGCGCTTGCCTCCTACGTCCCGCTTTGTTCGGCTAGGTGTGCAAAGGGAGAAGCACTGCGATTGTGCTTCTAGCTCACATGGTTAAGCACCTCAGTGGAGAAAGCTGAAAACTGACTGTCACAACAAGCGTAAACTGGTCAGCGATCCGATGACTGTGTTAAATGACGGGCCATTCATAACATTGGCCGAAGTGTTTACGGCTTGACCTCGACTGTCGCCAAACACTACCGGGGGCTAGTAACTCGCCTCCCAAACAAAATCCTCAATATTTTGCTCTTACATTAGAGCTGAGGTTTCATGATCATGCTTAGCATGAAAACCCAAAGAAAGGAACCGATAGCGGGACTATTTTCTTTGGAAGACATTTCTTATTTTAAACAGTGATATAACATATCTCTCTGCGTACCTTTGTTTATAAAACCGTATGGCCAGATTGCCTTGTTTGTCGTAAATCTTTGCCCTCATAAAGGCTTTATAAAGTAGGACAAACACTCCTCGGCTACTGGCCGAGGAGGTGGAAGCCGATGGTCGGTCAACAAAGTTTTGTACAATGCGGATCCGAGCATTAATGATGTAAAGTACTTGGATACATAGAATCATTACACATAATTTGTGATTTTACTCTAGATATCGATCCTTAATTCGGCCACCCGTGCCCGCATTAAGGCTCGGGGGCTACTGGGCTTCGGGCTTATCATTTACTAATACTAAAGGGGCGTATCGATCCCCTGATCTAGTGTTGCCACCCGACCAGTGTCTCGGGGGCTACTGCATTGGCAATCCAGTGCGGAAAATTTAAGTGCAATATAGTTTTCTAGGAGATTATGATCCTCAGGTTGGTCGGCCGCACCCAACCTGAGTCTCGAGGACTCTGCACACCGCTTTTTGTGTCCCGAAGTATTCTGCCGAGCTAGGAGTTGATCCTCAGACCGATTTTGCAAATCAACCTGAGTCTAATGGGATCAACGGTCTTATGTCATCCTTCAGGTGCATCTCAGGTTTTAGAACGATACACACCTTGAGGGCTAATGGCTATATATCTCGGCAGAGAATAAATTGCACCAATAAAAAATATTGACAACAAATCAGCCCATAGTCGGGGTGGTGCACCACCTCAGAAGCAGTCTGGCATAAAGCTCGGGCGCTAGTGGCTGGCTCCATAGAGGGCATTTCCGGCATTAATCTCGGCTAAACTCCTTCAACCTTTTTGAACCAAGGTGATTTATGACACCTCGGATATAGTCCGGCGTTGGAGCTCGGATACATTCCGGCGTTGGAGCTCGGAAGCGGTCCGGCGTTGGTGCTCGTCTGCAAAAGATACCTCGAATGCAGTCCGACATTGGAGCTCGGACGCAAGAGGGCGCTGCCGCCCAGGAACAACTTCAAACCCGATGCGTGGCATAAAAATAACAAGGCATTGATAAAGGCCGAAAACTTAAAGGGGTTCCTCGGATACCCGATGTATAAACTGTTCGGATGCACGGTGGTGATCCTCAAGATCGAAGAAGATTTGTTGAACCAGTTTTCAAGACCAACCACCGAAGATGAAGAACAGTTCAGAAGAATCGAGGAGCATCCCCAACTTGAAGACCGGTTCAGGGGGCTACTGACGGTGTCCTGGACTAGGGGGTACTCACCACGTCGTCTCCCAGTCAGTTAGATTGGGCCGAGGACCCCCATGGCCGTATACTCATGGGCCAGTTCGGACAGCTACCGCATACAAGGAAAATTCCACAAGACTTGGTGGTCAAAACAAGGACTCCTCCCCCGCCGGCGTATTCGGCTAGGACTCTTGTTATCCTAGGCCTTTGGTGCATTATATAAACCAGGGTCAGGCTAGTCGATAGAAAAAACAATCATAATCATAGGCTAGCTTCTAGGGTTTAGCCTCTATGATCTCGTGGTAGATCAACTCTGGTAATACTCATATCATCAAGATCAATCAAGCAGGAAGTAGGGTACTGCCTCCATCGAGAGGTCCCGAACCTGGGTAAACATCGTGTCCCCTATCTCCTGTTACCATCGACCTTAGATGCATAGTTCGGGACCCCCTACCCGAGATCCGCCAGTTTTGACGCCGACAGCGACCACCAGGCCAGTTTGTTCCAAAGGCTTCCTTTTTTAATTGCTCAACAATGAGGTTGTTGGAGATAAGGATGAACGAGGGAAGGCCTTGTCTGCAAATGTGGAAAGAGGTGCGGGTATCTTTTAGTTTAATTTCCATCCGTCAGATATAGATCAGACGGTCTATATTGCAAGATGGCACGCATCCATCATCGCCAACTCGGTTTTTTATAAGAGAAGAAATATAAGTATGGAGATACAAACGTATTATCGATACTTGTTTCTGTAAACTAGGATCTATATTCTATTCAACGACTCAATATGTGGGGCCTTTGCACAATGACTTCTCGACTGTGTAGAACAAAGTTTTTCCCATCGCCGATAAGGAGGGGGTGACGGCGGAGCGCTTTCGGCTTGCTCTAGTCCTAGTAGTCATACTAGGTGGTCTACGCATGTGTAGATCTATTATTTTTCACGTCTCGTGTTCGCCATACTGCCACGACTGTTGATGAATAGATGGTAAGTTATTCACGAGGAAACCCTTGTTGAGCGTGTTTGTGAGAGAGAGAGAGAGAGACAATGTGTGTGTGTGATATGTCTAGAGACTGAGGCAATGATAAGAGATTCTTTGTGTCTATGTGTTTGGAGGATAGAGAGAGACATGTGCATGGGGCTTTGTGTTGTGTAACATGGATACACATAGACATAATCAGAGAGTGAGTGTGTGAGATACACATGCGGGCATGGGGAGAGATGTGTGAGTTAGAGAGATGGAGAATTTTGGTGTGCATCTGAGCTGGAGAGAGGGGGGTATATACATACCTAGAGCTGGAGAGAATATGCAAGGGTGTGTGTCTTAAAAGAAGGATCCAGATAGATGGGTGTTTGTGTGTGTCTGTGTGTGTTTGTGCGCGCGTTTGTGTGTGAGAGGGAGTGTGTGTATGTGGAGTAGAGATACCACTAATGATGTAAACCTAGTATAAGGGAAGGGGGGATGGTGTGACATGTGTGTCAAAGAGAAACAAAGGCATGTGTAGTAGTGGGATAGCATGGGTGCGGGCGGGGAGCAGACTATTTGGAAGAGACATCGAGTGTGCGTGGGAGAGGGGTGTGAGGGCGAGAGAGACAGAGAGAGAGAGAGAGAGCTAGCGACGGAGTGAGAGAGAGAGTAAGAGAGGCGGGAGAGAGGGGTCATTTGTGTCCATAAGTGGCGTATAGATAGGGAGACAATGTTGATGTTGTTCGAAATTAGCCTATGTACAGAGACGCAAGGGAAATGAGTCGTCGTGTGTGTGATAGGGACTTCATGAGAGATCTAGAATAGATGGTATAGAGAACAATGTGCGAGATTGAGAACGATGATACATTAGGGAGCTATGGAAAGAGTCACATCATATATGTATACATGGAAGGAGCTGGGCGGGTCCGCATGTGGGAGAGATAGAAAGAGGAGAGTGGTGCACAAGGACACAAAGTGTGCTTGTTTGCAGTGGGGGTGGTGTGTGAGGTGAGTGTGCGAGAACGACATAACTAGGGAGATAGACATTTGGGGGCGACGTTTTGTGTGTATGGGAAAGATACACTCTACATAGTGCGTGTTCTTGGGAAAGAGAGATGCCGGGAGACCTAGAGAGTTGGGGAAGAGATGTGTGCATGGCCGAGAGACAAAGTGATAGAGACCTATATTGGTGTCCGGACTTTAGAAGAGAGGGGGGTGTTAATGTGCTCGTGTGTTCGTGTCTGGGGGAGAGAACGACTTGTGTGTGGGGGGTGGGGGGGGGGTTGGCTTCAGATAAAGAGTTAGGTGTCTATATTTGAGGGACTTTAGCATAATTGAGATATATATGGTCAATAGTGTGTGCACTCTTGGTTTGTAACATCCCAAATTTTCAATTTGGAATGTTATACATTATATCATCTTGCATATCTTATTTTATTGCATTTTGGTCGATCCTAGAAATTTCACGCAACTCAAGGACCTTCGGAGAGAGTTGGAGATTTCGTTATTTTCATATTTGTGAGTTTTCTCGAATTTGAAAAGAGGATCATTTGATTTATTTATTTCATCTTCAATTATTTTTCCGATATCAAAATATGAGAGAGGGAATAATATGACTTCCCCAAAATATAGGAAAAATGAAGATTTAATAAATAGATCAAATTTTGTTTGCCGGAGTTTATTTGCTTTTTATTTGGATAGGGAAAAAATGCGCATTTTCAAAAATTGCATTTTACGTCCGTAGAAAAGTTCATTTTGTTCGACTCATTTTTAGGAGTCGGGGAAAATTTACTTTAGAATTTTTGGAGTTCGTTTAAATTTTCTTTTCTTTTGTTTTCTGCACGTGCGAAACCGTTTAAAAAAAAGTGAGCCAGGCCAGCCGGGCCAAAGGCCCAGCCAGCCGGCCGCCCTCCCCAGCTGCGCGCGTGCGCAGGCGCCAGGCGCCAGTGCGCCAGGCCGCCGCCTCGCCTCTAGCCGAGTCCGGCTTGGACTCTAGGTCGTAGCCCCTCCCCTTTCCTTTGTTTCGTTTTTCCTATTCCTAGTTTATTTCTTGTCCCCTACCCCAAGTAATCTCTCCCCTCTCCTATATAAATACCCCCACACCCCCCTCCAAAACATCAAATCAAACCCCAAGCCCCACACCACCCCGCGCCTCCCCAAGCCGCGCCCCACCCCGCGCCCCTCACCACCGCCGCCGCCGCCCCTCACCCACGCCGCCGCCCTTGTGCATCACCG